>NC_056725.1:168678894-168681394 GCF_019279795.1 Protopterus annectens
AGGTTCAAACAGTTAGAGAAACAATACTTAACTAATCTTGCTATATTTTCCTGACTGATTTAAATAATTATTAGTAGGTGAAGCATTCTTCCTTGTTGGGTTACAAAAACTGCCCTGACACTTCAGTATCACCTAGTATCAAAATAACATTTTTAGTGACAGATTACCGAATGACACCACATACATATGGCCATTTCACACACTACCCCCATCTCTACAAGCTGGCAGGATTTTGCACATGTGTTACCATACATATCTCAAGCTTTGTTAAAGTTTATTTCAGCATCTGGAAGCCATAAAACAATTTTACCATTTCTGTTCTTCCCACAGAGACTACCAAACCATGCTTCCTATTGACATTGCATCTCTGGTTTCATTCAAAACCATGAGATAACAAAGTCAGGTGGATTGAGATTGACCTCTTCCTTACCAGTATCCTCTGTTACAATGTATTCATTTCAACAGTTACAATGCATAAATTTAATGAGTTACTACATGCATGTATATTTCTTCTCTGTCCAGCAGGACCCACTGTTGATACATTTTCAGCAAAAGCAAACCTCACAAATACATTTTCAGCACAAACATCTGTACAAATCAGTTTGATATACAAATGACATAATTCTTTACAAAATTCCATCTAGCTCTTCTGCTGTATGTTACACATTCACTACCCTACCTCTCCTGGCATTGCTGGCTATACCTCACATTGTCACAGTAGGCATGGGAGATGTGGCACTGTGGGAGATAATCTATCTCCTGACAATCCCATTTTGAAGCAGAGGAGAAATGGCCATGAGAATGGTAATGTAAATGGTGTGTAGACACACATGGGTATCTTAAGGATATGGACTCCCCACTGTGCTTGTCCAAAATACTACATAAATAAGAAAAGACCTCTGTAATGTCATGAAGCAGACTACATAACACACAAATCAGCTGTGCAATGGCTACAGTAGCAATAACCAGTGCCTGTAAGACTGCCCTGCATTTCCATTGCACGATGGCCATGGAGACACTCAGCTAAGGTTTGGGGGTAGGAACCAAGGCTTTGACAGCCACTGGTACAGCAGTCTGTATTTTCTTCTCCATACTCATGGGAACTGCCAGCACCCACAGATTTTTGAGGTGCAGTGGACAAGGCTGTACCTTGGGCTGCTGTGCTGGCCAAAATCTGTCATAAAAAAAATCCCAAGACTGATGGGTGGGTTGTACAGACAGTGGAGCACTGTTTGTGGAAGGGGGGGGGGCTGATACATCTACCATGATACCTATGCCTGATAGTGCCACTGTGGCCACAATCTGTGCCAGGCTGTGGAACAGCATTATCAGGCTAAGATATTTCTCCAACATCAGGCATGATAATATCCATAGCAGAGGACCCAGACACTGAAGCATGTGTAAAATCAGACACAACCAAGCGTATTAATGTGACTTTGTTCCTGATCTCAGTGAGGCTACAGCTGTAAAACAGAATGGCATGAAAAAATATAGGCCATGTTGTAGCAGATGAAAACCTGAAGTGCCTGTATGAATGAGATGACCATATTCAGCACTTCTCATTGCACTATATACATGCACGTGTACACACGTGTACACATGCACACGAGCTTACACACACGCGTACACATGTACACACACCCATACACGCGTACACACACGTGTACACACACCCATGTACACATACACACACGTGTACACACACCCATGTACACATATACACACGTGTACACACACCCATGTACACATACACACCCGTGTACACACACCCATGTACACATACACACCCGTGTACACACACCCATGTACACATACACACCCGTGTACACACACCCATGTACACATATACACACGTGTACACACACCCATGTACACGTACACACACGTGTACACACACCCATGTACACGTACACACACGTGTACACACACCCATGTACACGTACACACACGTGTACACACACCCATGTACACGTACACACACACACGTGTACACACACACACACACGTACACACACACACACACGTACACACACACACACACACGTACACACACACACACACACGTACACACACACACACACGTACACACACACACACACACGTACACACACACACACGTACACACACACACGTGTACACACACACACGTGTACACACGTACACACACACACACACGTACACACGTACACACACACACACGTGTACACACGTACACACACACACACGTACACACGTACACACACACACACACGTGTACACACGTACACACACTCACACGTACACACACTCACACGTACACACACTCACACGTACACACACTCACACGTACACACACTCACACGTACACACACACATATATGTGTGTGTCTGTGTAAGGGAACACATCTGGGGTGTCACCCACTGACAACTGGGGTTGTGGGTGAACTTCTGTGTCAATTTAAATTCCTGTATAGGGTATGAGGGACAAGTCTTGCCCCTAGATCTAGATGCCAGGAACTCT
>NC_056725.1:168688894-168718894 GCF_019279795.1 Protopterus annectens
TCAAATTTTGATGTGCTATTCGATTTCTAGCTAGTTTTACTAGCACCTCCTCCAAGCTATATACATTGTTTTGTGGCACTGCTCACCCCCCATCTCTATACTTCTAATATGAACCTTATGATAGGTATATATACATATGTCTATCTCGGATCCTGCTTTACACCCTTTCTTACAACTACAGTATTTTTGTCCTAGTTAACTCCTTCTCACCTCCTTTAATTTCTAAGCACTAAACATAGGATATTTTATCTGACAATCCCACCAATACACATCTTCAAATGCTCACTGTTCAACATTACTGCATAAATATCTTTTATACTGTAATAGATTTTTTATTTCATATGAATGCAATTTAATTAGCAAACATATGTGCAATTGTTACTTCATGTCTGTTTATGTAAATTACCAAATGCCTGGTTAAAATACATACATACATACACACAGATAGATATTTCAAGCATAGGCATTAATGCCTTCTAGCCTGCCAATATACCAAAACACTTGTTCTCCTAATAAGTGTGCAGGCTGTTCTTAATATCTAAAGCACTACTTGCTTTAATGTAATTTGGCAGTCTGTTCCATGCATCATCTGCTCTTTCAGAGAGAATCCGTTAGTGCACTTCTCAGTCCTATAGAGTCTTCTGCATGGGTTGTCTGATGATTCTCTACTGTTTTTGATAACCCCAAACATTCCCAGAGGTAGTTCTCTGAATGCCTTATATGCCTGAAAAAGATCTCCTCTTAAATATCTGTAAGAGACACTGTACAACTTCAGATATTTTAGTCTTTCATAATAACTTAAATTTTCACATCCATGGATGCCCTTAGTATATTTCTGCCATACTCTTTCCAGTTTACTCACGCTTGTTTTCTTATAAAAGTTTTCCATATTATTATTCCATACTCAAGTTTGGGTCAGTGTAACTAACAATAACTTGGTAATTTCTGATTTCCTAGACTTTATAAATCATTTTATACAACTATAGTTTTATAACTATCATTAACCATTTTGTTGATAATGATTAGAAAAACTCAACGCTGGATCTACTCATACACCTAGGTCCTTAAATTAATCTGCTGTTTCACTGTGCACTGTATTAAATATTCACCTTTCAATTTATGTCTCCCAAATCTCAAATGCTTAGTTTTTGATGCATTTATCACCATATTATTCTCCTGTGCTCAAAATGGTCAACTTAGTAAAGTTCTTCTGCAGATATGCCCTGTCTGTAATACATATCAGTTTTCCCAATTTCAGGTCATCTGGATATAGACTGTAGAACACCTCAGATGAAAAGCTTAAGGTTGAAAGATGCAAATTAATCAAGTAAGGGCCTAGGACAGAGCTCTTAGAGGACACCCTGACTGTAACCAAGAATTTCACCTGTCCAATTGCTGTATGATACTTGGCATGTCCTATTTGTAAGCCATGTAGCTTTCCATCATGTCAAGAGTAAATCAATACTTAGTCGTTTTAATTTATTGATGAATGTTGTGTATGACCCTGTCAGATGCTGAAGTTAAATCTATATAAATTACATCACAGCACAATCTTCCATTCATAGCTGTTATTATATTGTTATAGAACATGTTACAGGCATAACACTATTATTTTCAACACATGCATGCTGATGTATGGTTTCAAGTCCCAACCTATCCAGTTCTGACAACAACTTATCCAATATTACATTCTCCATCATCTTTCCACAACATGAAGGTAGACTTAAGAGTCTATATGACTCTGGGTTTGTCCTGTTCCCCTTTCTGTTAAAGACCAGTTTAATAAGTGCATGTTTCCAATCTTGAGGAATCTCCCTATATTTATATAGCCTAGTAAATAATAGATATAATGGCACTGTAAGTTCTTGCTGAGGTATTCTCAGATCACTATTACTAATTCTGTCTCCTTCCTGTGCTTTTTTTTGGATCCAGTTTGTGTAGTTCTTTTTCAATATAATCTAATTAAATTCCATTATCTGAGGTCACTTGGATGTCCCTAGGACAACTTATCACCACCTTTGTGGAGCCAAACTGTTTTGCATAACATTTTGTAAGTATGTCTATGATCTGTTTTGTCTGAGATTACATTTTAGAATCTACACACAGTTTATCAGTTTGTATGCATTTACTCCTTCCGCATCCTATGTATGTATAAAATGGTTTCCTATTATGCTCAATACCTTTATATACATTTTCTTCAAATTTTCTTGAGCTTGTCTCCCAATATACTTAATTTGTTCATCCAACTTGGTTATTTCAAAGTAGTAGTTCCACTTCTCTTCCATTTCTTATATTTTTTGGTCTCTCACCTTAGTATGGTATCTTGTCCTTATGGAAATGTATCTGGGTCTATAGTATAACATAAAAGTCTAAAAACATAGAATGTTATAATATCAACCCCATTCAATTGAAACACCAGAAAACCGAACAGTCAGAATAGCAAATTTTTTCCCCAGGGAAAAAATTTGCTGTTCCGACAAACATACACAGCTCAAGCACACCAAAATAAATAATCCACACATACACTTCACGAAACCCTACACTAAACCACACAATCACTACTAGCTACCCACTTACCTTAACCCAACCTTAACCCTAAGGTCCCCAACTATCGCACACTCACCTTACCCGTTCCCTAAACCTAACTCACCTACCCCACCCTAGCCCTCATGTCCACACAATCACACATTTACCTGATCCGCACCCTAACCCTAACTCACTTAACCCACCCCTAACCCTAAAGTCTGTCACTACCACACACTCACCTCACCTGTGCCCTAACCCTAAAGTCCCTAATTACCGCACACTCACCTTACCCCAGTCCGTTCGCTCACTTACCTTAACCCAGTCTGTAACCATCGCACCACACTTACCTGAACCTAATCCGTAACCTCCGTTCACTCACTTCTCTAAATCCGGTCCATAACCATCGCACCACACTGCTGTAAATAACGAAGCCATGGACCACCGAAATCTTACCCTAGGTAAAATTTCTATGTTCGAGGCTTTGCTATTGTCAGCTTTCGTTCTAAAGGGTTCGATATTATAACATTCAAAGGTTTTGAACTTCAATGTTATAATATAGACCAAATATATCACCCCCCCACCCAACATTGTATGCCTAGATCCTGATGTTAAACATTTGTTTGATTTTTTTGCGCTCAAACATTTTCTCTTTCAAAATATTTCACATCCCATCTGAAGTTTTTTCACTGAACACATCATTCCAATTAGTTTTACATAGTGACTGTTTTGCTTCCTTATAATCTGTAATGTTCTGGGCATTGGTTTTGATTTCAGTTTGAATTATCTCGCAACAAATTAACATTTATAATCACATGATCACTGCACATTAATAGGGGTAAAACTTGACTTGAAGTAACACTATTTTTAAGAATACAAACAATATCTAGCATGTTCTGTTTCCTGGTAGTATTTTTTTTTTTTTTTTTACAATTTTACAATCTGACGTAATTGTTGTCCCTATAGGTTCATAGGTGTTTATTAGACCAACTACTGCAAGGGCCTTTTTAAGTCTAGCAATACATCCCACTTCGCTGACAAGTTCTGATACCCTTGATAAGTGTAAGCAGGGGGTTGGGAGATGTAACATTTACAAGCAGGGGCCTGGGAGATGAACCACTTACAGGTTGCCTGTATCCATTAGAGACAAAGGTGTCAAACCAGGGATGAATTTCCTGTTCCCCATTGAATTGTCTAATTTGCACTTGAATTAGTTTAGGGAGGAACTCTGCTTCACATGGAAGGAGAGCCTGTTCCTACACAAGGTAGTATCTGGGATACATGCTGTTTCTCCAGCAGGACCTATTTATATCACAGGCAAGTTTAAGTCTTTAGAATGGGTAATTCTAGTGCTGTTTGTTTTGTGGATATGCAGGAGGTCCATCAGAGTGGGATCTGACAATACCCTGTATACCAGGCATAGATCTCCCTTGAAAAGCCTGTCGGAGACAGACTACAGGGATAGGGCCTTGAGGCAGTCTCCACAGGACAATTTACTTACACCCTGTATTCTTTTAGTGAGAAACCTCTGTGGGAGTTCCATTTGTTGGATATGCCTTGTCAGGTACATACCAAAAGGGCACTGTACTCAATGATAGGTTCAATGAATACCGAATACAATGGAACAATGACTTCCTTGGACTTAGATGCCAAATCCTTTGTTTATAAGTCACACAATATAGAATGATTTCTTCACTACTGTAGACACATGATGGTCAAAGGCTAGATTGCCATCTATGTGTGTCCCCAAGTCCCTGACTACTGGGTCAGTTCTAAGGGGTGTGTTGTCAATATGATATTTACCAGGGGTGAATGACTTCCCAAAGAATGCTGTTATGTATTTCATGGCATTTAGTTTTAGTCCATGGCACTCACACCAGTTGTTTGTCTGCTTCAGCCCCTCCCGGAAAACGTTTGTGCCAGTGTGGGATTCAATGACAGCTCCTAATTTGCAATTATCTGCAAAGGTAGATAGCCAGAAACCACTCACATTGGCCTTGACTTCAGAGAAGTAAATGCCAAAAAGGAGCGGTCCAAGGACTGATCCTTGAGGGACTCCACTTGTGACTGGCCTCTTTGTAGAGGTGGACTCCCCAGTTTCAACTTCCTGATCCTGACTATGCGTCAATTAGCTATCCACCGGGTGACATACGAGTATCTACCTAATCTCTTGAGTTTGTCAACAATACCTGAGTGGGGTATTGTGTCAAATGCCTTGGCCAAGTCAAGGTATGCAATATGAACCATTTTTCCCTCATCCATTGCTTTGGTTACCTTCTCAAATAAGTCCTCCAGGTTGAGTAGACATGATCTGCACTTGAAGCCAAACTGGGTTGGGTCCAGTCTCTGGAGGTTTACTATAACTCTGTTGATCACTTCCATGATAATTCTTTCCAAGGCTTTGAGACGTATGGGTCTGTAGTTTCCAGGGTCTGTAGATGGCCCACTTTTGTGCAGAGGGTTGACTGCTGCTGTTCTCCATTCATGAGGCATGAAGCCTGTTTGAAGGTTGCAGTTAAATAGTAATTCCAGAGCCCCTGACAGCTGAGAGGTTGGCATAATGGTTAAGTGGTTTACCTTCCAGACACAAGGTCCAGGGTTTGATTCTCACATGGGGTAATTGCCTTGGCTTAAAATGGCCCACAAGGGCAGTTAGCCTTGTACTAATATATGAACCTATGTTTCATGCTATTTAGAAGGCATCCTGGGATATTGTCTGGGCCCATTGATGCAGTTTTCTTGGTCTTAGAGAGAGCATTAAGGACCTGTATCCTGATGATAGTAGGGGGAGTTATATTTGATGGTTTTTACTGAGGGAAGGTTGAGGCAGGGACAGGGCTAAAGATGGAGTTGAATTTATCAGCCAGGAAGTTTGCAATGTCATCTGGCTCAGTATAGGTGACTCCATTTACGATGAGCTCTGCACACAATTGTGTATTGCCTTTGAGGTTGCAGACATAGCTAAATAATACTTTGTGGTTGTCCTTGGCCTGGGAGGCCAAACCTACCTCAACTTTGGCTTTGGTATACTTTATTTGTCCTCAGAGTTGTTTGTTTAGTTTGATGAGAGTGTTTTTATCCTGCTGGATGGTGCACTTCCTAATTTTTCCATGATTTTCTTCCCTCTGTTATACAGCCTATTGATTATGTGATTCCACCAGTGTGGAATGTTTTGAGTTAGTTCTGTACTTCTTCCTGGTGGATACAGCTTCCTCTCTGCAGCTATTAACATGTTTGTACAGGATTTCTATGAACAGTTCTGCATAGGCAGCAGTGTTCTCAGGGTTTATGGAGGCTTGAAATTTTGCCAAGTTATCGCTTATGTTATGGGACAAGACCAGCTTATTAAAAGTGTATATTAATTTTAGATTAATGATGCTATAATATAATTGTTATAAAAAAAAGCAAATATAATTTGTATGCAGGGCTGGGAAAACTACATCTTCATAAGCTACAATATTACTGTTCTTTTCAAACTGCATTTTTTTAGTATGTAATAAGAGAGAATAGTATGTGTTGCATAAAGTGAGGCATGTAGTTATTACAAAAGAAAGTGCGTTGTTGCTAGGGCAGTTTTGAAACATCCATGGTCAAAAACAAGACCCCTTGGAATAAATCATGTATAGAAAGGTGTTCATATGAACTCTGAGGCAAAAAATCACGAGGAATGAGAACATTTGCAAAGTTTTCTATTGGACACAGTCATTATAACGTAATAAAATTGCATGAGCAGTTTAAGAAAATGTATAAAATTACAGTTTTTGTATGTAAAGTGAGAAGGCTTCAGCAAAGGCTATGAAGACAGACTCCCAGCACTATAAAAATAAAATTTCTGTGTGCACATCCTGAAGTATTGTTCCTGACTAATAAGGTAAATTCTTAATGTTATTTATTTATGGCTATAACACTTAATAGCAGGAGGTTACCTTAGAGTATTTCCTGAAGATTCCAGGTTCAGCTGGGGGGGTCCAGGTTTTATTTTTTACTTCAAAGGAGACCGTTTTGTGGTCTGACCTTACCAGGGAAGACATTACAGTAGGGGTTGTGCACCACTGTTCCATATTTGTGAGGACCAGATCCAGTATGGTTGTACCCCTAGTTGGTGTATTAACTATCTAGTCCAGGGAGTTTATGTTTACAAAATCCAGGAATCTCTGTGCCTGTATGTTTGGTGTAATATAGGATTCCCAGTTAATAGTGGGGTAATTAAAGTCACCTATGAATATGGTATTGGGTTGGATGGTTAGAGTTTCTAATAGGTTTAAATAAATGGTATGGGTTTCCTGGGACATAGAGGGGGACCTATAGCTTTCAAGGAAGTGGTACTGGATTTTGCCTATGGTGATTTGAACATGGAGCAGCTCACGTGTTTGACCAGCCTTGAAGTATATTTATTTTTGATGTAAATAGAGACACCTCCATCTTTATTCCCTGCCTGTGAAGTAGCTGGTCTAAATGTGTGGAAGGCATTATAACATTGCACTGTTGGTGTTCTCCCTGCGGCTTTAAACCATGTCTCAGTGACCATGCAGATCTCAGTATTCTCTAGGGTGAAGACAGTTTCAAGGGAGTGGAATTTTTAGTTTAGACTCCTAGCATTGAGCAGTAATACCTTAAGATTTTCTTGGTTTTGATTTGCTATATCGGAAGTACTTTAAGTTTGGCATTGCCTAAAAAAGGCACTATTGGGGAAGACAATGTTTTACCTAATATTCAAAAGCCTAGAGGGAAGAGGTGCAGACCATCCCTGGCAAAGCAGCGTGGTCTGTTGACTGTCTCCTTCCATGCTGACAAATATTGCACCCCCTTGGATTGACACCAGAAAATAAGCCAATTATTAAAGTCAATCATCTTTTGTTCATATTGTGGCATCATCCTTGGAAAAGGTAAAATGTTTCTCAGTGCCAAGCTCATACAAGCCTGAGACACATATTCCGAGCGCTCCATGATGTCTCTCTTCATATAGTCTAGGGAGGTATGTCTCAGGTCATTTACTCCCACATGGACTATGACTGAGTCATATTGCTACTTGTGGTCCAATGACCTGTGTGAGTGTGTAGTGTGGCAGGTTCACTTCTAAATTTTGAAATCTCAAAACCTCGAACCTCTAAATCCGATCACCGTAGAGTGCGGAACGGGAACTTTACTGTTCTCTGCACTATAGTGTGATCTCAGAGTTGGTATATTTAAGTTTCAGGGCATGTGAAGGGTGAAGCCTCCCATATGTGGACACAATGTATGAGGTTTTCTTGTAGGTGTTTTTTTATTTTCAATTTCAATATTCCAAAACTTCAAACTTCTGAATGTTGGGATTTAGAGGTTCGAGGTTTTGGGATTTTGAAATTTAGAAGTGAATCCAGTGTGTTGGATCCTAGCCCCTGATAAGTAGCTGACCATGACTTTCTCCTTACTCAGTCTGGCGAATGGGACATCGGTGTGTCTCATGATGGAGTCTCCAATGACTAGAATGTTGGATTGTGTGGTGGCTTTGCCTTATGGCTTAGAGGTAGAGGTTCCATGAGATGTAGCTGTATGTGTTGATGTGGGTGTTGTTTTGAAAGAGTATATTTGGGGCGGCTGACGGTATTTGTTATGTGTACTTCGTTTAGGAGGTCTTTGTGGTTTAAGAAGGTTACATTAAGTGTCTCAACATATGTGGGTCAATGTGTCTACTTTGAATTGTGTGATGGGTGCAATAGATGTGTAAAGATAAGATGAAAATATGGGTTAATATCCTAAGCACTGCAGTCTGCACTAAGCAGTTAGATATGAAAGGGAGTAACTTAAGTTTTAGCTGTCTAAGTGGAGAGCTACTAATTTTAAAAGAGCAAGAAAGACTGAAAACGGGTGGGCAGTTTTGTATTCTGGTCCAATGGAATACAGTGAGATGGCCAATAACATTAAATAGTTGAAGGGGAGTGATTTCATAAAATGATAATTTTGTGCTTACTCACACCAGCCAGTGAAAGGGGAGGGAGAAGGAGATATGTGGTCAAATTAACATAAGGGGCAGGCAACTAGAAAAACAGTTGTGTTTAAGAACACTACAGCAAGAGGGCATGATGGTGGGAAAAAATTCTGTCTGACTCACAAGAGACACAGCTGTGGTCTCTTTCCAAGTTTTAATATGCAATTAAAAGCAGAATATAAGTAAAACATTGTAAAGAAAACAAATCACAATATACAAAACAGAAAAAAGCAATAAGGTAATACAAAATACAAGAAATGAAAAGCAAACTAATCTTTCCCTCACAGCAAGCTGTGGCAGTGTCTGGGTGAGCTTTTCCAGTACATATGCTGTGAACAACTTACAAATATTGTCGAATCAATATTATTCCAGTCTGTTTATGGTAAATTTAAGTCCCCAGCAACTGTTATTCTTCCCTGCTCTGGTTCATTCAAGAAATGTATGAATTCCTCTAGGTCATCAGCATTTGACTTCCGTTGTCTATACAGCCCAACAATTGTTATATGTTCCAGGATTGTCTGTCACAGTTACACAATTTATAGCATTGGTGGTGTTAGTGAATGTGTAATAATCACAGGTCTCATAACTATCTTTAATCCCTATCATAACACCTCCACCTGATTTTTATTAGAATGCCTGTTACAATAAAAACATTTTTACCCTGACAGAACTGTTTTTCAGTCATTGTTCTTTAACCATGTTTCACAAACAATGACATCAGTCTTGTGGGAAGGTAGCAAATTTTCCAATAAGAATACTTTATTATTAATGCTCCTAGCATTAACAACCATCAGAGATGCATCAGATGTTGCTATCTGTGAAATGCTAAATGTTCAACCTGGCAAAAAAATCTGCCTTGTGTTTGTCAAATATTGCAAAATATCTGATGCAATTTTCTCTTCCCTGATCTTGACAAATGCATGCCATCCAGTTTGAATATGGATGCTCTACTCATTTCCATTTTTGAGACGGGATGTAGATATTTACCCAAAAACTCTTTTCATTCAGGGTGACCTGACTCCCCTTTCTACATGTGATTTGTGAAAAATATGTCCCAACAACAGCACACGCTATACTATCTAAGAGGGTTGTAAGTTCCCCTAATAACAATCAGAGTATCCTTACACATGACATCATTTGTACTGACATGAATAAAAACAGATCCATAGTTCCTTACATTGAGGCATTCCAAAGCTCGTCTCGCATCTTCTGTTTTTGCTCCTGGCAGGCATAACACTATTCGATGTTAATTATCTTCTCTGCAAATGCATGCATCAATTCTTCTAATAACTGAATCTCCAAATATCTTTTCTGACCATATTTGAAGTATCTTCAACCTCTAATTCAGTAATATCTGCTCTATCAATTGTTATAAAGAAATGGTCTCCATCACCATTACTCTTATTAATCTCACTGTTTTCTTTCCTCATTACATTTGCAAGCATACAATTCTCGTCCAGCTGGCATTGTACATCCACAGCTTGAGCCACGTTGTCTGTCTTTCTCATTTTTTTCTTACACTAATATTCGTCAAACATTCCATGTTCAGTTTTGATTTCTTTCTTTTCACCTACCCCTTATTTCTTTGTTCTATCTTTTGGAAAAGTGCTGTCTTTTTCTGCAGATTGAAGGTTTTCTGGTAGGAAAAAATGTATCATTCCCTGTAATCTGTGTGTCACATAACAAAGCAGTGTCCTTTTCATTATGTATTCTCTTTGTGAATTTACAGTGGAATAGGCCCCTTGGGATGGCTAGAGTTTGCCTGTCTAAAACCTATCCTTTTCTAACAAATGAAAGTGAAAATTAAAAGGTAAAACAATATAAAGCAAAGTAAATCTTGTCTACAAGCTATACCTCATTTCCTACAATGAAAATAGTGGTAAGCAATGAAATATAAATTCAAATAAATTGTATTTTAATAGTCACCTCCACAGGAAATCACAAACCAAGATAGGATTGTTTAGATAAGCTTTGGATTGTCCTCCCTGTAGTCTGTGTGAATTTATAACTGACTAAGCCCCTGCGGATGGCTAGAGTGTGCCTATCTAAAATGTATCCCTTTCTAACAACTAACAACGAAAATTAAATGTAAAATAACAACATATAAATCAAAGTAAATCTTCTTGTCTACAAGTTATCCCTTCCTTCCTACAAGCAGTGAAAATAAAAACAGTTTTATATATATATATATATATATATATATATATATATATATATATATATACACACACACATACACACATATATATATATATATATATATATATATATATATATATATATATATATGTATGTATATATATATATATATATATATATATATATATATATATATATATATATATATATATATATATATATATATATATATATATATATATATATACATATATATATATATATATATATATATATATATAAGTAAATATTGCCTACAAGCTATACTTTCATTCCTACAAACAATAAAAAACTTTGATGAAAAAATATAAATGCAGATAAAACTTCTCTTACTAGTCACCTCCAAAGGAAATCACAAACCAAGATAGGATTGTTTAGATAAGCTCTGCATTGTCCTTCCTGCAGTCTGTGTGAATTTATAGTGGACTAGGCCTGTTGGGATGGCTAGAGCTTGTCTTTCTAAAATATATCCCTTTCTAACAGCTAACAATGAAAATTAAATGTAAAACAAAATATAAATCAAAGTAAATCTTCTTGTCTACATGTTATCCCTTCCTTCTTACAAACAATGAAAATAAAAAAAGAGTGAAAATAAAACACACTGGTGAAAAATAAATGTAAATTACACAAAAACTTCTCACCAAGCTACTGCACAGTAAATCATAAAGATAATAATAGAATAGAAAATAGAATTTTTAGATACACTTTGGATTTTCCTCTCCAAAGTCTTTGTGAATTTATAGTTGACTAGTTCCCTTGGAATGGCTAGAATGTGTCTTTCTGTAGCCTATTGTTTAGATAAACTCTGCATTGTCCTATCTGCCATCTGTGTGTCAATTTATAGCTGACTATGCCCCTTGGGATGGCTAGAGTTTGCCTGTATCCTAACAACTAACAGTGAGAGTTAAAATGAAAAAAATATATAAATCAAATTAAATCTTCTTGTCTACAACGTACCCCTTCCTTCCTACAAACCGTGAAAAACAGTGGTAGGAAATAAAACATAAATTCAAATAAAACTTCTCTTACCAGTCAACTCAACAGTAAGTCACAAACCAAGATAGGATTATGTAGATAAACTCTGGATTATTTTCTCTGTAGTTATTGTGAATTTATATATGTCTAGGCCCCTTGGAATGGCCAGAGTTTGCCTATCTAAAACCTATCCCTTTCTTACAACAGTGAAAATTAAAGGGAAAACAAGATACAAGTCAATTTAAATATTCTTGTCTCCAAGTTATACCTTCCTTCATACAAACAGTGAAAACATTGGTAAAAAATAAAATGAAAATTCAAATAAAAAAGTTCCCCTACCAAGCTACTGCACAGTAAATCATAAACCAGTGTAGGATTATTTAGATAAGTTCTGGATTGTGCTGTCTGTGGTCTTTGTCAATTTATATCTGACTAGGTCCCTTGGAATGGCTAGAGTTTGCCTGTCTAAAAATGATTGCTTTCTAACAACTATCAGTGAAAATTCAAGGTAAAACAACAAAATATAAATCAAAGTAAATCTTGTCTGCAAGTCAACCCTTCCTTCCTATAAACAGTGAAAAACAATGGTAAAAAAATGTAAATGCAATTAAAGGCTTCTCTTACCAAACTACTGCACAGTAAATCGCAACCCAAAATGGGATTGTATGGATAAGCTCTTTATTGCCCTCTCTGCAATCTTTGTGAATTTATAGCTGACTAGGTCACTTGGAATCGCTAGAGTTTGCCTGTCTAAAACCTATCCCTTTCTAACAACAGACACTGAAAACTAAAGGCAAAACAACAAAATATAAGTCAAAGTAAATCTTTGTATCTACAGACTATCCATTCCTTTGTACAAACAGTGAAAAACAGTATTAAGAAAAAAGTATAAATTGAAATAGAACTTACTAGTCAACTCCACAGTAAATCACAAAGCAATAAAGAATGGTTTAGATAGGCTCTGGATTTTCCTCTCTGCAATCAGAGTCTGTATTTATAGCTGACTATGCCCAATGGGATGGCTAAAGTTAGCCTGTCTAAAATCTATCCGTTTCTAACAACTATCAGTGAAAACTAAAGGTAAAACAACAAAATATAAATAAAAGTAAATCTTCTTGTCTACAAGTTATCCGTTCCTTCCTACAGACAGTGAAAATGAAAAACTGTGTTAAAATATAAAATGTAATTTCAAATAAAAACTTATCAGCAAGCTACTGCACAGTAAGTCATAAACCAAGATAAGATTGTTTAGATAAGCTCTGGACTGTCTTCTCTGCAGTCTTCGTGAATTTACAGCTGACTAGGCCCCTTGGGGTGGCTAGAGTTTGTCTATCTAAAGCCCATCCCTTTCTAACAACAAACAGTGAAAATTAAAGGCAAGCAACAAAATATAAATCAAAGTAAATCTTATCTAAACGGTATCCCTTCCTTACTACAAACAGTGAAAAACAGTTACAAGAAAGAAAATATAAATTCAAAATAAAAGTGTAACTTACCAAGCTACTGCACAGTAAATCACAAACCAAGGTAGGATTGTTTAGATAAGGTCTGAACTGCCCTCTCTGCAGTTTGTGAATTTATACTTGTCTAGGCCTAATGAAATAGTTAGTGTTTGCCTGTCTAAGACTTTTCCCTTTCTAACAAGCAGTGAAATTTAAAGGTTAAACAACTAAATATGAATCAAAGTAAATATTTTTGTTTACAAGCCATGCCTTCATTCCTACAAACAATGGAAAACAGTGGTAAGAAATAAAATATAAATTAAACTCAAACTTCTCTTACCAGTCAACTCCATAGTAAATCACAAACCAAGACAGAATTGCTAAGCTCTGAATTGTCTTATCTGCAGTCTTTGTGCATTTATAGCTGACTAGGCCCCCTTGGAATGTCTTGAGTTTGCCTGTCTTAAACCTAAGCCATTCTAACAGCAAGCAGTGAAAGTTAAAGGTAAAACAACAAAATATAAATCAAAGTAAATCGTATTATCTACAAATTATCACATCCTTACTATAAATAGTAAAAACAGTGGCAAAAAATAAAATATAAATTGAAATAAAACTTCTTTTAACAGTCAACTCCACAGTAAATCACAAGCCAAAACAGGATAGTATAGATAGGCTCTATATTTTCCTCTCTGCTATGTGTTTGTAAATTTATAGCAGACCATGCACCTTGGGATGGCTAGAGATTCCATGTCCAAAACCTATGCCTTTCTAACAACTAACACTGCAAATTAAAGGGAAAACAACAAAATATAAATCAAAGTAAATCTTCTTGTCTATACATTATCCCTTCCTTCCTACAAAACAGTGGTAAAAAATAAAATGTAAATTCAAGTATAAAACTTCTTTACCAAGCTACTGCACAGGAAAATACAAACCAAGACCGGAGTGTTTAGATAAGGTCCAGTTTGTCCTCTTTGAAGTCTTTGGGAATTTATAGCTGACTATGCCACTTGGAATGGCCAGTGTTTGTCTGTTTAAACATGTATTTTCTAGCAAGCAACAATGAAAATTAAAGGTAAAACAACAAAATATAAATCACAGTAAATCTTTCTGTCTACAAGCTATCCTTTCCTTCCTACAAACAATGAACAACAGTGGTAAAAAAACAAAAACTAAATTCAAACAATATTTCTCTTACCAGTCAAATCCACAGTAAATCACAAACCAAGATAGGACTGTTTAGATAAGCTCTGGATTGTCACCTCTGCAGTCTGTGTGAATTTATAGCTGACCATGCCCCTGGGGGTGGCTAGAGTTTGCCTGTCGAAAACCCATCCCTTCCTAACAACTAACAGTGAAAATTAAAGGTAAAACAAAATATAAATCAAAGTAAATCTTCTTGTCTACAAGTTATCCATTCCTTCCTCCAAACAGTGAAAAATAGTGGTAAAAAATAAAATGTAAATTCAAATAAAAACTTCCCTTACCAAGCTACTGCACAGTAAATGACAAACCAAGGTAGAATTGTTTAGATAAACTCTGGATTGTCCTCTCTGCAACATTTATGAATTTATAGCTGACTTGGCCCATTGGCATGGCTAGAGTTTGTCTGTCTAAAGCCCATCCCTTTCTAACAACAAACAGTGAAAATTAAAGGTAAACAACAAAATATAAATCAAAGTAAATCTTGTCTACAAGCTATCTCTTCCTATTACAGACAGTGAAAAACAGTGGTAAGAAATAAAATATAAATTCAAATAAAACTTCTCTTACCAGTCACCTCCACAGTAAATCACAAACCAAGATAGGATTGTTTAGATAAGCTATGGATTTTTGCTTCAGCAGTCTGTGTGTGAATTTAGGGTCTATATTGTTTCTTCGATAGCTTAGGTTGTTGAATGCTTAATGATCAATACCTAAGTGTCGAAGTTTCAAAATCGCGAACGGCCATATAAGCAAATTCTTTCCTTGGGAAAGAATTCACTAGGCCGTCCTGAAATAAAATTAACTTTTCAACCTAAATATAGTGGGGGGCTTTACACTCCCCCCTAACTAAATATACCAAGTCCAAGATCGCTCTACAGGCAAATCCCTGATAATGGCCATGCAAATCATTTCCCGAGGAAAGAATTTGCTTATATGGCCATTTGCGGTTTTGAAACTTCGACGCTTAGGTGTCGATCATTGAGCATTCAACAACCTAAGCTGTCAAAGAAATTATATAGGCCCTGAATTTATAGCTGACTATGCCCCTTGGGATGGCTAGAATTTGCTGTCTAAAACCTATCCCTTTCTAAAAACTATAAGTGAAAGTTAAAGGTAAAACAACAAAATATAAATTTAAGTAAATCTTCTTGCCTGCAAGCTATACCTTCATTCTAACAAATAATGAAAAACAATGGTAACAAGTACAATATAAATTCAATAAAACTTCTCTTACCAAGCTACTGCATAGTAAATCACAAACAAAGAATTAATTGTTTATATAAGCTCTAGATTGTCCTCACTGCAGTTTTTGTGAATTTATAGCTGACTAGGCTCCTTGGAATGGACAGAGTTTGTCTATCTAAAACCTATCCCTTTCTAACAGCTAGCATAGAAAATTAATGGTAAAACAACAAACTGTAAATCAAAGTAAATCTTCTTGTCTACAGCTATCCCTTCCTTACTACAGACTGTGAAAAACAGTGGTAAGAAATAAAATATAAATTCAAATAAAAATTGTCTTACCAGTGACCTCCACAGTAAATCACAAAACAAGATAAGATTGTTTAGATAGGCTATGGATTTTCCTCTCTGCAGTCTGTGTATAAATTCATAGCTGACTATGCCCCTTGGGATGGCTAGAGTTTGGCTGTCTAAAACCTTTTCTTTCTAACAACTATCAGTGAAAATTAAAGCTAAAACAACAGAATATAAATCAAAGTAAATCTTCTTGTCTACAAGCTATTTGTTCCTTCCTACAAACAGTGAAAAAGAGTTGTAAAAAATAAAAAGGTTTGTAGTATAATAGAGCTTTAATACCTGAGCAGCCACTGAAAATGTGTTTTAACTAAATGCAGTCAGTTAAAACCAGTATACAAAAGCAAAAAACAAAGTACGTTTGCTATAGTCAGTACATAATCTAATGTTCTTAAGAGTTTAGGAACTAGCACTAATAGGCTCCTCCATTTGCTCTGTTACTCTATCACGACTAATTTGAGCACTTTTTGACTTTTCTAACTAATTATTTCTGTAAGGTGTTAGCTTAGCCTTCACTCCAGGTTCATAGGTTCGTAGGTGTGTACTACGCTAATGGCCCTGGAGCCTTCACAAGTCTAGCCCATAAAACTGCCCTGTCATCGTGCTGCCTGATGTTAGCTCCCATTGCCTCTATCCAGTAGAGTCACTGGAGTGACCCCTGGGGTGAACTTTCTGTTACGCATCCACTCATCAAGGTTTCTCTTGAAGAGGGCCAGTGAGGTGCTCTGCTTGACAATAGGAAGCTTGTTCCAGAGTATGGGCAGTCTCTGGGTGATTAACCTGTCCCTCCAGCATGTTCTGTTGATTGTGATAATGAGGTTGAGATCGCTGGAGTGTGTGGTGCCGAGGGATTGGGATTTCTTTAGGTGTAGCATTTCTAACAGGGCTGGGTCAGACATGGCTTTGTGTGTCAAGCAGAGATTACCTCTAATTAGATGATAAGAGACAGAAAATAGCTGAAATTTCTTGAGTCTGTCCATGAAGGACATGTGTTTAAGGCCTAAGGTACTCTTCGTGAGGTACTTCTGTGGCCTCTCCAGCTGTTGCAGGTGGCTGTTGAGGTACATGCCAAATGGGGTGTTATATTCGATGAATGGTCTAATGAGAGATGAGTAGAGAGAGATGATGACCTCTTTCTTCCTGGATGCAAAACCCTTGGTTATGACATGTGCCTCATAGAAGGACTTTCTGACCACAGTGGCAATATGGTGGTCGAAGGAGAAGTTGCAGTCAACCTGGGTGCCCAGATCTCTTATCACACCTTCAGTGTTCAGTGGGCTCCCATCGATGTGGTAATTAGTGGGAACTGAGTTTTTACCAAAGGGAAGGATAACGTATTTTTTGGCATTAAGCTTAAGGCCATGGTTTTGACACTAGTCATTGGTCTCAGTGAGACCTTTCTGTAGGATGTCTACATCACTTGGGGAGTTAATAATGGCTCTCAGTTTGCAGTTGTCTGTGAACTTGGTCAGTCAGAGTCCCTCTGTCTTGGCTTGGACCTCCGAGAAGTAGATGTCAAACAGGAGAGGACCCAGGACCAATCCCTGGGGGTCTCCACTCATGACTGGTCAGCAGTCAGATTTGGAATGTGTTGTCTATGTGCGATGCTCTGTCAGTTTAGTTCTCTTGGGCATGTCTATGAACACATACTTATTTTTTTTAAAGTATCCTATTTTCCTCTATTTGTACTTTTGATATGGATTCCTCTAACTCTACTGCAAGTAGAGACACTGTGGTCTCTCCTGTATTAATTTCAACTTACATGCTAAGTACAGATTTTTATTACATTAATTGGTTAGATTTGCTCTAACCTTTTCTTTCCTTCTAGTTCACAGCCGTTAGCATGCCAAGAACCTGAAATGGACCTTGCTACTTAGC
The DNA here is from genome assembly GCF_019279795.1 of Protopterus annectens. NCBI lineage: Eukaryota > Metazoa > Chordata > Ceratodontiformes > Protopteridae > Protopterus > Protopterus annectens. The sequence continues at coordinate 168,706,604 of NC_056725.1, forward strand.
CAGAAATGTATAATTTGTGGAAAGTTGTAATACTAATTCCTGAACCCCCTGGGTGGTTACATTTTCTAGATCTGACATTACTATAATTGACTTGCTGTTTTACTTTATGGGCTTTTATACATGTGCTCCATTTGGGCATAACCAGCTTTAGTCTGTTCTGTAGTCTAAAATAATGCTCAAGCATGCTTTTACATGGTCTCTTTTCTTCTCTTCTTTCCAAGTCTCTTAAGCAATATCAAGCAGACCTCTGGGATGCATGCTATATTGTAGCGCAAATAGATAATCCCAGCTGAAGCACATGGCACCTCTCTTATTGCAAACAGCAAGAAGGATAACAAGTGGTCCAGCTTCTTCACATCTACATAAGTTGCTTTACCTAATATGGATTTCAGTGTTTTATTGGATTTCTTTATTAAACCATCATTCTGAAGATGGCATATTGAAAATTTTAACTGCTGCGCCATAAAGTGCTGGCTCAATGTATACAGTACCCTTCACATAAAGGGGTACTTTGCTCAATAAATATGTATTTAAAGATACGCTCGGGAATAACAGTACCTGCTCTCAGGCAATAGCCTAAGCATTAGCCTTATATAATGGTATGGATTCTGGTGATTCAATAGCATACTCTAGTCAATTGTGTTGAAGTGGCACCCCGATCCCATGTGGAAAAAGAGGTTTTGGATGGATGGATTCTGTTTAAACCATTAACTCACATATTTAGTCTATCAGTTGTCATTAAGATGACATGACAACAATTCAAGCACTCAGCTGTCCAGCCATTATACTTACCTAAGTTATAAACAATGGGGTAAAGTGCTGGTAACTGGGATTAAAGCTGGTCTGTAGGTTGTCGAGCAGCTTCATAACTTGATCCTTTGTAATGGCCTTTAAATACAAAGGTGGAAAGGACAGCAGCTGGTGCAGAAGTTACAGTAGTCACTGATGATCTGTGTTTCTGAAAATGTGAGTACCTGACCTTGGTGTTGCATATACTTTATTTAATACTGCTTCATATTTCTGAATTGGAGCTGATACTGACTTCTTCCTTTGGGAATACTTTGAATGAGATTAGTTCTTTCACTGCTTTCCAAAAGCAATGCAGAGGGTCCTGAAGTAAGTAGTTTGTGCTGCTCTGCAAAAGGAAACGTTGGCTTTCTTGATATTGATTCTCATTTTTTTATCTCAGTGTTTGAAATGTTGTTAGTTTCACCTGATTAGTAGGATCCCATTTCCAGTGTTTCCAGACCAGCTCCCTCTCTTTTATTTGTTTGTATAAATCATTTGTTAGCCACAAAGCAATTGTGCCCAAGTCTTTTGGATTGTAGAAAAAATAGAAAACTGTATCTTACAGTAGGGATAGCATGTTTGTTAGTAGGGCCATAGCTGTGTGCGTGGTGGAGTTCTTTTATACATTATGCTGCTGACAATCTATTTGAAAGAGTTCTGTTATTATTTTGTCTTCTAAGGCTTGTTATATTCCTAATTTTTAGGAAAACAGGTTGGTGTTAGTTTACTTTGAATGGCCATGATAATATTATTGGATTATAGTCACTAACTGATTTGGTGGTGTTGAAAATTAGTCTAAGCATTGTGGGATATTAATAATGAGCGTATTTAATAAGGATATTCCTGTGTTGTTGATTTGCTGTCTGGTACCTTGTAGTACCATATGTTACGAAGTAAAGTGACTGAGCATAGTATCTGGTATCTGGTTGTACTTTTCTATGAACATGCTAGCCTAAACTGGTGTCTCCAGTTAAACTCAGCCTTTTGCTTCTGGCATATTGTAAGAGTTCTGTAAGCATGTCCTTTAATTTATTTATAGAACTTGGAGAAGAAAAAATCAGCAATTAGTAGTGTAGTAGACTTGCCAAGCAGTATTTCTGTAGTAACTCATTTTGGATCAGTATCATTTTTGTTGGGCTCCTAGTGGTAATTCTAGGTAATAGGTTAGCTGTTTTGTCTAATATTATAATAATGTCTCCTGCTTTTCCAGTTCTTTGCTTGTTATCTTGAAATAGATTATAGTTTGCCAAAATACTGGGGGCTGAGGGGGGGCACAAGTATTGTCTTTTAGCCATTACTGTATAATGCAGAGAATATTAGGGTGGTAATGGGATAACCAGGCTTCTAATTGACAATACTTATAATTTAAACAGTGAGCAGTTAGACATCCAACTGATTGTAATATTTTAATGTGCTGGTTGTGGCTATTATGAAATTTGTCAGTAGTCTGATGATGGACCTCAGATATGGAGTATATCACCTGCTAGCAATAGCAGAAATGTAAATAGTACAATGTTCTTTGGGCACCCCAATACTGTTAAGATTGGTGTACATTTTTGTAAAAGATATGAGAATAATGCAGTCTGCTTCTTACTTAGGCAGAGTAGACTAGGTTTGTACAGTCTAATTTGCCACCATTCTGGAACTTGGATGGGGTTGTAGTTATGGGAGTGGTGTGCATAATTAGGTTCATTTCTTTGGATTACTTTGCTTTCTTTTAATGAATGATAATACCAATCAGTCCTAGCAAAAAGGGTTGAGGTAAATATGTGTAAGTGCATTTTTGTATCAGTAATAGTATCCCTGCAGTCCTCTGATAGCTACAATGTTTCCTGGTCAGATTATATGGTCATGGAAGCATTTTAGAGTGATAGGTATTATTTGTGTACATTGCTTTAAGAGGCACTTCTTAATGGATATGGGAGTCTGGTTATAAGGCTTTAAATCTGGCAGTTTCTTTCAGTGGCATGGAGAATGGGCTGTGAGGGGAGCAGAGTGGGTCATAAATAAGGGGACCAGTGCCAGTCAAGCAGTGTGTGCACACGCACAGCACTACTTCATAGCACCAATAATGCCCCCTTATCAGGTAAGTTCTGGGAATGTAGTTCTTACAGAAGCAAATTTATTTTCCTAAATTAGGAAGCAGGGCAGCAGAGTGTTACTTGTCCATTAAACTCAGGGTCACTTTTTCTACTCATCAGTAGTTTTAGCTAAGCCTGTACCCTAAGTGTATTAAGTGTAGACACACCACAATACATGAGCTGACAGGGAGAAAAGGGGTACAATGGCTACAGCAATTTTAACCAAATCCAGTATCTGACAGGACTAACTTCAGGGCTAGTGAAACAAGCCTTCATTTTTTTCTGCTCATTAATTTAAAGCTTTGCAGCTGCAAGCTGCAGTCCACATTAGCTAGTACCATACAAGGAACAGGCTCTGGTAATTCAGATAAAGTGTTGCAGTCTGCTTTATATCTTGCAAAGTGAAAGACCCTTTAGCCTTTTAGGTTAGAGTTTTCAGTCTGCAAACTGCTGTTGTGCTGTGGAGTTGGGGGCTATATTCAAAAATGTGGCTTTCTGGCTTCTCTTCCTCACTGTATAATGAAGTCACACAATGGCTCATTGTTAATAACCTAAAGTAGAATGCAAATTGTGTTTTACTCCATATACAAAATAATGCAAATTGCACTGTCTATGCAGAAGGTTGGTAGTGTACCATTACTGTATAGAGGGGAGAAACTTGTTGTCAGGATATCCATCTTTGTCTGTGATTGTTTACCATGTGCCTTGCTTATGTTTTCAAAGGAAACATATTCATTACACTCTGACAGTTTTATATTTCTTCATATCCTTGCATGTTTTGCATTTTTCTCAACAATGAATGTATAGCCTGTGTCATCATTATGTAGTACATTGTCATTATTTATTTATTTTCACTGTTCATGTAATAACAGACACTTCTGAGAAGTTCATTTCCTCCAGGTATGTAATATATACATATTTTCATAACTGTTTCTCTCTCTTCCACCATCTTAGTGGCATGCTTGTGGCATACAACATGAACTCCACTGTAAATTTCTTTCTGCACATCTGCACTATATGAGTAAGCTGTCCATAGTTACAACATTTATTTTTAATTTTATAATCATGTTAGTGATTTCTGTTAAACGTCTAACCATACCTCTCAACCTCTTAGTGCAAGAAATCTGGACAAAGCCCAAGAAAATGAGGGGACAAAGGCCCAAAAGTAGGGACATGTTTTAAATATTGCTCTTATAAATTTAGAAAGTTGCTGGAGCAACAGGGTTTGTTTTAACAAATATTTTCTGAAGGATTTGAGGTCTGAAACTCAAATGCATGTCATTATTTAGTGACTTCAATCCACAGATCATCCCAGTGATTTGCCAAAAAACCCCACAAATTTTATGAGGAACAGACCAAAAATCTGGACATTCTGTGAAAACCTGGATAGGTTCCTAAGGATCAATGTGATAGTTTACCTTCATTATTTTTATATCATTCTGCCTTTCCATCTTCATTTATATCATTTCTTAGTGTCTTTATTTTACTTTCATATTCCTTCTCTTCCAAACCTTTGTTTCTCTTTTCCTTCTCTTAATCCCACCCAACCATGTACCTTTATATTTTTCAATTAAAAACTTTCCTGGTATTGTATTTCTTCATACACTATTTAACACCCAAAATAAATTAATTGATGCTAAACATTCAAATTTGTTAAACTCAACCCCTTTTCTTTTACACTATAAACTGTCTCTCTTTTGACTAGATTCTAGCATGTTCCACACAGAAAACCATAAACAGTATCCAATAATTCAGTTTCCATACAGCCTGGAAACATGTACTCATCACCTAAATATGCTGCCTTTCCTAAAACGTGTGTTTAACATCTATACCCTATTTCTTAGGGACAACTGAAACACCCTCCACAAATCTGTCAGCTTTCATATTTTTCAAAGCTTCTCTCCATTGTTCTATTACTTCTTGTTCCCTTCTAAACTTATCCCCCAGAACATCGATGTCAGTTCTGGTAAAATAAATTCCTACCATTTTTTACCATACCTCCAAACCCCTTACTTTAATATTGCCTTAACTGTAATCCTACTGTACCTAAAATTTGTTCTGTTCTATAAATTATCTGTTTCATCCGAAGTTTGTTCTTGTCTATTAAGACAAACTCGTCTGCATAGGTTAACATTAATGATAGCCTTATCCCTTCTTTAACTTCCCATCTACAACCCTATAAATTTGATCTACAAGTTTGTATAACTGCATTCATTACCATCACAAACAGCCATGTGCTCAATGGACAGCCTTGCTTTACCCCCCTTCCCTGTCTTATCCTTTTCATACTCATCCATTCACCATCACAGACTATTAGACTATTGAGAATTTTTATAAATTCTCTTCACTATGCTCCTTATTTTTTTCGTCTGCCTCATGTTCTTTTAAAATATTCTCCATTCCCCATGATCAATACTATCAATTGCCTTAGATATAGCACATACTGTTAATTAATTTTTCCTTTCCTTCCCCCTTATCTATGCACTCCACCACTTCTTTAACCATCATTAGCATTTCACTTATTCTTTATCCTTTAACCCTATACAGCCCTTCATCCAATTCTTCTTTCATGACACAGGGTGCCTTCTGTGCAGAGTCTGCATGTCCTCCCTGTGGTCGCGCGGGTTTCCTCCGGGTGCTCCGGTTTCCTCCCACATCCCAAAGACATGCTGCAGATGGATTGGACACTCTAAATTGGCCCTAGGTGTGAGTGTGTGTGTGTGTGTGTGTGTGTGTGTGTGTGCCTTCTGTGGAAGGTTGGGCGCTGGGCTGGCAACTCGACACTGTAAAACTCCACTGCCAATCATGAGTGGATAAGGTGATCTGCTGTGGCGACCCCTAACCGGGAAAAGCCAAAAGAAGAAGAAGAAGAAGAATTGTATAGTCAGTATTTCCCAATGTTATTTGTCTCCAGTTTTTTAGTTTTTCCCTTTCCTCTTTTTTCCATATAAAATGTATATCCTCTTACAAATCTCTACTTCTTTTATACCATTCTCCAGCCATTCATTCAATATTTTCCAGAAAAACATCCCTTTTATCGTTTGACATTTCTTTATAAAAACCATACCCAAATCCATCTGGACCTGGTGTGGATTCTTCTTTACCTTTCTTTATAGCATCATCTAACTCTTTCCTCTCTATTCCTTTTTCCATTTATTTCAGTATGTCCTTTTTCATCTTCTTCACTTTCTACACATCCCTGTTACATTGTTTTCTCATACATATTCTGTACAGACCTTTCACCTACATCCATAATGTCATCTTGCTTATATATTAACTGCCCAGTTTCATCCTTCATTGCATTCATTTCTCAATCCCCTGGATTCTCAAAGCTTCCATGCAAAAATAAGCTATTCTTGCATGAAAGGGTCCGCATTCATGTAGAGCAGCAGCGCGCCTTGAATATAAATGAAGGCGTGTTGCTCAGCTCTTAGACGGACACGGATCTATGTACAAGCACAGGGGTGAGTGTCTGAGAGCAGTGCTCTCACTATACACGTGCCCCCTGCACTCCATAATTGCCATACGGCAATTTAATGGCAGCGAGAGTTTCTGCAAAATACCTCTCAACCTCTTAGAGTGGAAGAAATCTGGAGAAAGGAAATAAAAGTCTGGCTCACAGACTTAAGTTGATAGAATAACAGGTTATGCATTAGTATGAATGTGCTGAAGGTTATGAAGGATGCAGTGTCCTACAGACACTGGATCCTACCCAGTTCAGCTTTGTTAAGGGCAGATCCTGCCTCTTAAACCTGATCAATTTCTTTGAAACAGACACCAAGGCCATTGACGAGGGGAAGGTGGTCCACACAGCCTACCTGGACCTCGCAAAAGCCTTCGATACAATACCCCACTCGGGCATTATAGATAAGCTCACCAGCTTAAATATAAACCCCTATGTCACTAGATGGGTTGCAAACTGGCTCAAGGACAGAACCCACATGGTTAGAATTGCTGGAGCCATGTCAGACTCCAAACCAGTTACAAGTTGCATCCCACAAGGCTCAGTCTTGGGACCTCTCTTGTTCGGTACATATTTCTCGGAGGTACAGGCCAACATGGAAGGACTGTGGCTGACCAAGTTCGCAGATGACTGCAAACTGGGTGCTATAATCAACTCTCCAGCCGACACAAGCATCCTCCAAAAGGGCCTCATAGAAACAGACAACTGGTGCCAGAACCATGGCCTCAAGCTAAACGCCAAAAAGTGTATAGTCATCCCCTTTAGCAAAAACAAAGTGCCCACAAATTACCACATAGGTGGTAATCCATTAAGTACAGAAGAAGTAATTAGGGACCTGGGGACCCAAGTTGATAGCAATCTCTCATTTGACAACCACGTGGCCAAAGTGGTTAGAAAAACATTTTATATAGCCCACTTAATCATGAAGGGATTCACATCTAGATCAGGGAGGTCATTGTGCCTCTTTACTCATCCCTCATCAGGCCCATAATTGAGTACAATGCCCCCTTTGGGATGTACCTTACCAGACACCTGCAGCAACTGGAAAGACCCCAAAAGTACCTCACCAAGAGGATCAAAGGGCTCAAACAGATGCCATATGCTGCCCGGTTAAAGAAACTCCAGCTCTACTCAGTGGCATACCACCTGCTCAGAGGCGATCTGTGCCTGACATATAAAGCCATGTCCAACCCGGAATTAATGGACATGCTGCACCTCAGAAAATCCAAATCCCATCGAGCTACGTGCTCAAGAGACTAGAACCTCAGCACTGAAATAAATAGGACATGCTGGAGGGACAGATTCATAACCCAGAGGCTCCCTTCACTCTGGAATAAAATCCCAGTCCAGGTTAGGCAGAGTCCCTCATTGACTCTCTTCAAGAGGAATCTTGATGAGTGGATGGGAGATCATAGGTTTACCCCGGGTATCACTTCTGTGTCACTGTTAGACAGAGGCACAGTATACTAACCTCGAAAAAGGGCATAGCAAAATTAATTTAAAATGGGTGGCGAAAGCCAAACACACTCTGGCTAGGCTTATAAATGCCCTAGGGCAGATAGACTAGTATGAACCTATGAACCTATAAGTGTAAAACACAAATGTCTGTCAGTATTTTCTAACTGCAATCTTTAATCATTTGCCACTAATCCACCAGAAAGCCACAATGCTATGAAAAATGGACCAAAAATATAAAGCAAATATCTGGGCAGTCTGTGACAATCTGTACAGTTGAGAGGCATGCGGACACTGTGAGTGTCTGTGGAGCATACCTCAAATGCAAAGCCTGCCATGTCATCACTATTGTAAAAGTACAGCATAGCTGAGCATGTGTGCACATCGTGCAACTCTCTTTAGCCTAGCTTACACATCATAAGGAGCTAAATAGGAATATACCCCAGAACATAGCAATGCGGAAATAGCAAAGGGGTTAGAGTGTTTGCTTTGCAAGTAGTCGTCCCCAGTAAAGCCAATTAATATTTTACATGTGAAAGCAGTACATAATTTATGTTTTTAATAATTAGGTAGTAAAGAACACATATTTGTTAACCAGAGTAGTGTAGTAGGTCCAGATGTGAGATGTGAGTGTAATAAAGTTGCAAAACCCCCATATAAACACAAGTGCCCCGTACAGTATAGTCACACAAGAATAAATGTAATGAAAACACACTGGGGGATGTCATGGAAGGTAAACAAATGTATAATATGTCAGGAATGATGAATTAATCCTATACAGGTGGTAGTCCATAAAATAAAACATAAGCAATACTAAGCATTGCACAGCTATGCTGACTGGGCGTAAGCATTGTGTAAATATGAATGTTAAGCAATGAGTAGCCCAGCTAAGTGGATTTGCCTATTGGTAAGCAATGCTGAACCTGCACTTGTAAGCACTGCCAATCTTAGCTAAACAGGTTTTCCCATAGCTTAGCTTAGCTCAGCATATTCAAAACCATTCAATTATGGCAAAGGGTGAAAAATTGGCCATATTTAAACCTCGCAGATGGGAATACAGCTCATAAATGGTTGTAGCCCCCACTGTAGGCAGCATGGCAGGTGTTGGAGAGGGCATGCACTTTTGGGTGCAGCGCTGAGGCATACAGGAGTCCAAGGTCATGGTAGGTCATGGTAGGACTCCTTGTAAAAAAACATGATGTGAGACTGCTGCAGGACCAGTACCAGGGCTCCCAATACAAAGCAGAGGCCTGGGAAAGTCTCACCCTTGATCTCACCAGTGCCACTAGTATCCCTCGGACGGGTGAGCAGGTCCGGCACCACTATGCTGACTTGAAGCGGAGGAAGAGAGAGCTCTTGGATCAGTGGGTCCAAGAAATACAATAGAGGGTGATGTCCCAGCAATGTGTAAGTATTCATATTAATAACTGTTTACCAAAGTCCAGCCTGTGTATGTGATGGATAGGTATGCATAAATGTTCCTCTATCTTCATTACAGCTCCAGCTGAGTGGGTTGCGAACCAGGAACCCCATGCCAGCAGGTTGCAAAGGCTGCATCACAAGGCTGGTGAGTAACAATCTAGCTTGTAGTATCCATACCAAATAAATATATAGGAGTAGAATGTCATCTGGCAGTATTAAAAATTGGTATGGCTTGTACTGAATAAAGCAGACATTACCGTAACAGTCTCATATAGGTTATATATAAATAAATCTGCAACTGCCTGTCAATAAAATTCAAAACCCTGGACTGGTTGCGTTTACTCTGGTATGGTATGATTTGAAATGTGTACAGGTTATGCATAGCAACTATAGCCCTGAAAGCATTAAACAATCAAGTCTCATCTGACAAAGTTAGTGCCTCTGTAAGACACAATATTAACTTATATTAAAAATGTCATGCACCAAGATCTGATATCTGAATAGTAATGTTGTGTTAACCACTGTTTTCCACACTGTGCTATGTCAAAAGGTATGTATAGGAATGTATGTATAAGAATGCTGTAATTACAAGGTCAGACAGTACAACAAAGAGAGAATGAGAAAGAAATCATTCAAGGAAGAGACATCAGTTTCTCAATATCTCCTTCTGATGAAACACACACTTGTTATATCTTTGACAGAAACAGCCACGGTTTGAATCCCGGGAGTGATAGTAAGCTGTATGCATAATTTCAACTAGGATTTTGTGAAAATGTGTAGAAACAGTCAGGTAGTGTTAACAAACATTCCCGCCACAGGTCTGCTAGGTAAGAGAATGTATAAAGTAGCTATAAAAAGGCTGTAGTTATACTGTGTCCAACACCCATGGTCCAACCCCAAGGCTGCAAATGACAGCAAGATAAGTATATGCACCAAGTGGTCCTTCCCAAGAAATATTCAAAAGTGTCATGCTGTCACAGCTACTGGTCCCTGCTAACAGCAACAGTAACACACACACACACACACACACACACACACACACACACACACACACACACACACACACACACACACACACACACACACACACTATAAGTGCAAATATACACCCTGAATATCTAAATATGGGTAGAAACAGTCATGTAGTATTAAACATTCCCTCCACAGGTCTTCCAGGTAAGAGAAAGTATAAAGTAGCTATAAGAAGGCTGTAATTATACACTGTGTACAAACATATCACTGCCCAACCCAAGGACATAGGTTGTTGTAATAATACCTGTAGAGTAATGATTAGAGCAATGATCATTCAAGCTGTGACCACTGCAAGAATCTACATTTGTTAATTGACATCTCTCTCTCTTCCCCACCTTATCTTCACTAATAATCTAAACAGATAAACGAATGAGTATGTTTTCCACCAAACCTACTGTTGGGACATGTGTCCTATTGTTCTACAAATGTTGAAATTTATTCCAGTTAATGTTCCCTGTTCATTATCAATGGTTGCCTGTTGCTATCAATGTAACCTGCATGCCAGTGTAATTCCCACTGTGGCTCCATATATGCATGTGTTCTGTTTGTTATGCGAATGTTCCAAATCTGTTGTTTTGGGTTAATGGGAATACTCGTGCATGCTGTTATAACTAATCCTGGAATGTGTTTACCATTACTAACCAACATATGTTCTAAAACTGCAACACCATTGCACATCAAGGAAGGCCAATTCCAGTGGATCTACCTCTCCCACCTCATCTGGTCATGGCAGCAGGCCCCAGCACATCTGGGACCCACCCTGGGACCTCCTCATCCACTGGTCCTGCACCACCTTTGTGTGGAACCACCTCAGGGGATGGGGCTCATCCCCCCTGGGTGCAGGCGTGGACAGGATCCTGTCATCTGAAGCATTTCCAGGGTATGGTGTGTAGCGAGCTCCGCAAGGAATTTGGAGATCTACTACACCAGCTTGAGGGCCATGTGGTGCAATTAGAGGGTCAGCCTGCCCATCTTGCTCAGCCCCCAGCACAGCCACCTTCATGGACATGAAGGTGCAGTAGTGACTGCCCATGGGGGGACCTCAGTCCCACTATATGCATTTGGGGGCTCGTGGGCTTCTGATTACCAAACACCCCTCCCTGTCCAAGGTGTTTACCCCCACATGTGTCATATACCACCCCTCTATGCTGTCTTGTCTGTCTTCTTACCTAACTTACCTCCCCAAATATACCTACTATCTTTCCTCAACATCCCACTCTCACCTTAAAAAAAAAAGGGCAATCTGTTCCCCCCAAAAAATTTCACCTCATACATAGCTGCCCATTTCGCACATGTGTTCTTGTCTAATTGGCTTCACAACCCATTATTGTTGTCCTCACCCCTGTCTCTCAGAGGTTTGAGTGTCTAAATGTACCTCCAAATTCAGTATATATGCACAGCTGTTGCTATAGAAGAAATGGACAGATATAGACCTGCCCTATATCCATCCCTAGCTGTCTTTCATATTGTTTTCTCTCTTTGTGCCCCCCTTTTCACCACTTTCCTATCACCCCTTTTTTCTTTTAAAGAAATTAGCATGGGGGTAAGCCTGTTTGTGCAGTGCTAAGCAATGCATACACAGACTAAGCACTTTTTAGGGCTAACTGTGTGTAGGCATAGTTAACCAGAAATTAGCCCTTCTTCTGCCCACCAATGAAATAATCAGCACTGCCTAGTTGTGAATCAAGGACCCTCTATACTCGAGTTAGTGAACATTCCACTGCACTATCTGAGCTCTATGGATTACTCTTGCTTTCTCAAACTTATCATGCAGTCTGGTCATTTAACACCAATGAAGAAGTTATCCCAGGTCTCAAATACAGGTGCAGGTCTTCCATAAGACTCAAACCTATCATGCAGTCTGGTCATTTAACACCAATGAAGAAGTTATCCCAGGTCTCAAACCCAGAACCCCGTATACTACAGTCAGAGATAATACCACTATGCCATCAGAACTGCATTAATAGTGCTTGTTTTTTCAAAGATATTATTCAGTCTGCTCTTTTAACATTAATGAGAAAAAGCTAGCAGTCCCAGGTTTTGAACCCA
>NC_056725.1:169341394-169346394 GCF_019279795.1 Protopterus annectens
CTTATGGAATTGGTGTTAGACAACAATTTTTTTAAATTCAACGACCAGTTTTACAAACAAAAGTCAGGAGTGGCTATGGGTGCAAAAGTTGCTCCAGCCTATGCAAATTTAGTAATGGCCAATTGGGAGGACATATTTATTGAGAATTGTATTTTTGAAGAAAACATTTTATTTTATCGTCGATACATTGACGATTTGTTCTCCCTTTGGCATGGTACCCCTGAAAACTTTGGAAAGTTTGTTGAATATTTAAACAACACCACCAATTTCTTAAAGTTTATTATAGGAGGTTATGGTTACAGTATAAATTTCCTTGATTTACATCTGACATATGATTACAGTTCTAAGAATTTTGTTAGTAACATTTTTAGAAAATCAAACTTTGTAAATCAATATCTGCAGAACAAAAGTTTACATCCATTTCATATATACCAACCTAAGGCAATGCGATCTAAACAATCTAGAGACCCGCTACAACAAAATCACCAAATTCGCCACAGGGGCATCCTACCGTAGTCACCACTGTCTCTCACTTGCTGAACTGGGCTGGTTTGAACTCCCTCACCTCCTTCAATGATATCAACTCTCACTCACCCACAAACTAGTAAATCATCCACTAAATGTCCCATCCCTCCAGAATCTACTCCAACCCTATCACACAACCAGACCACTAAGATCCAGCAACAAAAATCACTTGCAGATCACTAAAGCCAATAACTCTGCTGGTGAAGCACTATTATCTTGCACCATAGCCAAATTATGGAACTCCCACCCACCCACAATTACCTCCATACCATCATGCACCCACTTCAAAACTTTACTAAAAGCGCACATAAAAACATGTTGGCTATGCCCTTGCAACTCCCACTCTAATATCAACCTCCCCATCCAACCACTACCTTTCTTTCCACTCCACTAACTACCTTGATTATAGCAAGCTCAGATGCTCATAAGCCAGTACTTATTATACAGCAGGAACTTCTTCTTGTAACATTTGTTAATGTCTGTTATGTACTTCACAGATAAAGATTCTAGTTGTCTACTAATGTACTATGTTCTTCATCTGTAAATATGTTGGAAGTAAGTGCTATGTAAATTGTTAATCGCTATGTAATCCAATGTAACTACTGTCAGTTTATTTTAACTGTGGAGCTTTTCTCCCCGGGCCTCCTCTGAAAATGGACCTACGTCCAGTCGGACACTCCCGGTCAACAAATATAAATAAATAAATAAATAAAATGAAAAAAGGAGTCATCAAGGGACAGCTAGTTGGATTGAGTAGATTAACATCTCAAGATGACATTTTCATTAAAGAAATGCATACTTTAAGGGCATTCTTTTTAGCAAGAGGTTATGAGATGCCATTATTAAACACTATAGAAAATGAAGTGTTAGGCCTAAGAAAAAGTAGGGCTAGTCCTATTTTACATTACCAAAAGGAAGCCCTAATAGAAAATAATTTACAAACTAGAAACTTTGGAAGTATTGATACAGAATTTTCATCTGCATTTGTGTTACCTATTACAAATGAAATGTGATGTATTAAAAACATCATTGTAGAGAATTGGAAAGTTTTGATGGGTAATCAGGACCTTATAAAAGTCATTGGTGAATGACCACATTTTACATTCAAAAGGGTTAATAACATTAAAAATATACTAGAACGGGGAACGAATAACTACAAAAATACAGGTATGACAGGAAATATTATGACCAAGGGGACATATGCTTGTAATAATTGTAGATACTGTAGGTTTATAAGTAATTCCTCGTCTGTTCATTTTACACATATTAACAAAACTTTTTAGTGTAAAGGTTACTATACATGTAATAGCGAAATGGTAATATATGTTGCCCAATGTTTGTCATGTCCCAGTTATTATACAGGCATGACTACAAGATCTTTAAAGAAAAGAATGAGTGAACACATTTTGGCAATAAAGAAAGAAGATCAAACAAATGCACTAGGTAGACATTCTACTATCTGTAGAGACTTTAAGAAGTTCACTTTCTCTATTTTACATAGTGTTAGTAAACACGTATTTATGGGAGACAGCAAAGGTATTTTAGAGTGTAAGGAATCTTTATGGCAATTGTGTTTGGGAGCTGATTATGCTCCTGGTTTAAATGAAACCATTAATATAGAATGTTTTTTACAGACGAAACAATGAACAACAGTCTATATACAAATATACATGTTTAATATTGATTTTTACCATAATAATTTTTACATTATTTATGTTTTTTATGTTATGTTACAATTGGTATGTAATTAATTATGTAATTAATTATCATGTGACTTTTTTACTATAAAAAGTGCTTTGGGTGGAGTTCAAACTGTTTCTGAGGAAGTTCACAGTGAATAAAGTGAATGAAAGCGCTAATGTGGTGTCCGTACTTTTTCAGCAAGTTGGAATGGTCCTAGCAGTTTAACAGTGGATGTTATCTGTTTTTGTGCAACTATCTTCATGTTCAGTTATCTAGTTTTTGGTGTTTAAACTGCTTTTTGGTCAAGTTCCAATGAAGGCTGAACAAGTATGTCACAGGACACACTTTTGAATTTATCCACCTATCCTATTCCTGACAATTTTGCTCAGTTTTCCGAGCAAATCACTAATGTTATTTCTACTGCAATTCAAAAAGGACTTGAAAATGCGAACGCTGGTATTTCCGGTTTGTCTGATGAACAAAACCGTTTGAGAACTTGTCGGAAAGTGGTTAGAAGCACTCAAGTCACTGAGGCTGAAGGGATACAGGCCGAAGATCCGGTGCTTGTTCAGAATAGTGTTTTGGAGCATGTATTACAGACTAGTGCTAATCCATTTGCTGACATTGACGAATTGCAAGAAAATGAGTCCGTAAGAACTGAAACTATCTCTAATTGCAAAACGGAGCAAAAATCTTGTAAGCAAGCGATTTTTGAGTTAGAAAAACTGACTATGAGATATGTTTTGCTTGATGTAGAGATTAGTTAACTTAGGGAATGCATAAAACAGAAATGCGTTCCTCATGGTTTACAGACTAACAAATTTCCTAATTGTGTTTTGTTTGGTGACAGTTTATTCAACAAGTTAGTAGACTTGCTTAATGACTTTGGTTTAAACCTCATGTGTATTTTAACTGAACATTACGCCAAACAGTTGGAAGAGACTAAAAGTCAAATGAGTGACTTAGATAAGAAAATCAAGAACTTTTCCTGCCTTTTACTATTTAATAATTTGTACTGTTGTATAGCAGCAAATGCAGATAGACAAAAAGCCACGATAGTGGCAAGAAAACAGAAGAAATTGTGGTGGGACATTTTTGCTTATGGCAATAAGACTGCTTACACAGTTAATAACAACAATGTAATGAAATTTAAAGACAACAACACTACTGTTAATGTTAGTAACAATTCTGATCCATGTTCTACATCTAACAATGTTGAAAACAACAACAATGTTTGTGTTTCAAATGTTAGTGACAATAACAGTACTATTACTAATTCAGAAGGCAGAGAAGTCACTGAAATGCATAGGACAACTGATGTTAGTAATTCTGGTGGTAATCAAGTAGTAACTGGTTCTAACAATGTGCCCTCCCCCTTTTTTAGTAGACAAGCAGGTGAACAAAAGACGACCAATGTGGCCCAAAGTGGTACAGAACAAAGGAAAGGGAAGAGGCAGGAGCCGAAAGAAATGGTAGTAGAAAGTAACAACACTGGATATGATATAGAGATTTTAAACTTGTCTGGTACTGTTTTGTCAAAACCTACAATGGAGCTCTTTAAGAAAGGTTTTTTCTTTATTCCCTGTAATTTTTTCAATGTAGCCAGAGTAATTGTAGACTTTAGACTGGCTTTAAGAAAATTAAATCTTAAGTACATTATGCAAGACATAGAGTGTGGCACTTCAACTATGTGTCCTAAAAAAGCAAGTACAGTTAATCCCCCTTTATTGGCTACACTTCAAGTTTTTTAAAAACTATGTGAAACAGCTATTAGAAGTATTGTACCTGATAGAAACATTCACAATTTGGAAGACTCAGAAGTTATAGCATTGAAAACTTTGAGTGATAATAGTCAATTAAGAGTTATGAAGGCAGATAAGGGGGGCAAAATTGTTGTTATGGGTACAACTGATTATAACAGTTCTATTGAAAGTATGTTAGAAGATGAGAACACTTACAAAGTGGTGGATATTAATTTTATTAATGAAAAATTTTACATTTAGATTGTTGTCTTTTTGACATGTTTTGTCAGGGCTAAAATGATTATCAAAGTTATACGTATTTAAAAGTTGAACATCCAAAAATGGCTTTTTGGCATTCCCAAAATACAGAAAAATAATCAAAAGCCTCCTTTTAGACCTATCATATCAGCTGCTAGGTCTAAAACAGAAACTTTGTCCACTTGGTTAGACTACTTTCTTAATTCTATTGTGCAAGCATCTAAATTTTATTTAAAAGACTCTTGGCAGTTGTTGGAATATTTAAGAGAGTTAAATATGATGAATGTAGATTTTTGTTTTGCATCATTAGATGTTACTTCATTATATACATGTACTGAACATGAGAAAGGAATTGAGTATCTAAGAGAATATTTAACTAAAAAAGTGTGTTTGACAATTCTAAGATTAACACAATCTGTACCCTTATGGAATTGGTGTTAGACAACAATTTTTTTTTAAATTCAACAACCGGTTTTACAAACAAAAGTCAGGAGTGGCTATGGGTGCAAAAGTTGCTCCAGCCTATGCAAATTTAATAATGGCCAATTGGGAGGACAAATTTATTGAGAATTGTATTTTTGAAGAAAACATTTTATTTTATTGTCGATACATTGATGATTTGTTCTTCCTTTGGCATGGTACCCCTGAAGACTTTGGAAAGTTTGTTAAATATTTAAACAACACCACCAATTTCTTAAAATTTACTATAGGAGGTTATGGTTACACTATAAATTTCCTTGATTTACATCTGACATATGATTACAGTTCTATGAATTTGATTAGTAACATTTT